>NC_056702.1:8977999-9017999 GCF_018831695.1 Puntigrus tetrazona | reverse complement strand
AATAAATGCAGCCTTTTTTTTCAACATTAAAGCAAAAATCTTCCCAATCCCAAAACCGAATGGTAGTGTAGGCTTTGAAGTAACAACTTCTCACTGCATTCAGATTTAACAACCTTTAATAACAAGTTCGATTTGGAAAATACAGCATAAGCAAATCTGTAATGACTGTGCATCACAATAAGCACTATTAGAAACCTAAATCTAACACGTAGTCATTTTTGTTATTGATGTTACTTTGATTCGATGTCAGTTTAAGCTCGTTACAACTAAAGCTAAATGAAAAACATTCGATTCATGAACAAGGCTGCCTTTGTCTACTTCATTAAAAATGCACTCACTGCATTATTTTTATTTTTATTGTGGTCGGACGTACATGCTAGGCGTTTAACATGTACATGTCAGGCAGGAGATGAGATATATTCGTGACAATTCACGTAAAAATAGCTCTTAAACAGACTCAAAAGGATTATTAGCGATCTCACCCAGTGAGCGTGTGCCCTCAGAAACCACCACTACAGATGTATGCCGTCTCTGAGATGTAAAACGAACGCAGTGCCATCACTAAGTGTCTATCTGCGAGGACATTCAAGTGCATTTACCCTCCTTCGAGGTGAGCGAGGCTCAACTTCAACGAAGCGGCCATTAGCCGCGAGCTCATCAGTCGCTGAAAGACGATTCGCTGCCTGAGCCGTCATCGTCTTGCTCTCCCAATCCCTTTCTACCACCGTCTGGAACAGGTGCATCAGGGGTGCTAATAAAGGGAAATGCAATCAATCTATCAGCTATGCAATAAACACTCCATTGTCAACATTATTAGCCCATACTATTTCCTTTAGACTCACTCGAGCAAACCGGGGTCCAAACCCTCCATTACCATCTTATTTTTAATGGCCATGACCGGAACACCCTGCGCAGAAGAGAAAAATATTGGCCCATGCGTAAACTTTCCACTTGTCGGTCACGACTAAACTATTAGCGAGTTTGTTAACGATAAAAGGGCGACGTGTCGTCGTGTTTTCATTTTCCGTTCCCGAAAAACACACATACCACTTGCACCATCTTCAGGTATCTGGCGTATCGTGGGTCCTTGGCCACGGTCATCACATTTTCCGCCGGGGCCTCTGCTTTCGGCTCCTGGGGGGCCGCTTGTGCTTGCCGAGATGCCTGAATGCGGAAAAACTGAGCATTAACTACTGATAAATTGCGGTTATGAACACCTCCGAACGCAGCGGGACGAACTAATCACGACAACGACATGTCAGAAGAACCTCTACCTCAACAGGGGGACCCAAAGAGGGGCCCGGGGCGGGACTGCTAGCTGCAGCGGGACCGTTGGTCTCTGTAGACGACCTCACGCCGTCCACCGTCACGTCTTCCAAACCGGGAATAGAAGCTAACTGCAAATTTATAAAAACATATTTTTAAGAAAAAGCCTATTTTCATAGATTAAGCTACTTACATTTTTTCCTACTTTAATATCATTATCCTACCGCTAGTGCTGCGTTTACTTATTTTCAATATCACCCGCTCATGCTTTTTTTTTTTTATTAAGTTATTAATTATTTTGACATTTTCTTCCACTGACCTCCTTGCGCTCCCCCTAGAAAACCCCCGCCTTGATTTACCTTGGCTTCCAAAATGCTTAGCGTGGTCTCAATTTGTTGGATTCGTAATGATACTGTTGCTAGTTTCTAGAAAGAAAAGAAAACAACAACGTTGTCAACACTTTCAGGAAACATGCAAGTCAAGGTAAAGCGGGGAACGGCGGGTCGACATGTTAACATACCTCCTCACACACTGTGGAAAACCGGTTCAGGAACCTGACCGTGTGGACGATGAACTGGTTGAGAAAAGCAATGATCCTTCGCTGTTGAATGGCAGGAACCTCGCGAAAGAAAGCATAACGTTCGCTATTACATACGTGTCAGACGATCATGTGAGCAGCAGCAGCTGAGGTCGCAACGTTAAACACACCTTTGTGAGATCTACTCCTGATCCCACGATGGGCAAGCCGTCCTCATCCATGTCAAGGACTCGCGATCTTTAGCTGTCGCCGCTTTCTACGCTTTAATAAACGCGCTAAAATTGCCTGGACCGGGCGACAAACGCATCGCTGCGAAAACAGCTCCTCACGTGACTCGAGCGCGGCACTTCCGCGTCGCAACAAAACAAAAGTCCCCGGCCCCTTACGTTTTCGTTTAATGTGAATAGATTTAGTTTACATCTACATTTAGACGATTTTATTTCATTCAAGATTTTATTTCGTGCAAGCGTCTGCATGTTAGTTTGTGGTGTGAATCGGATAAATAAAAACACGGGTCTTTACTTTCAAGCTATCATAATAAAGGTCTCCTCACGAAATGAAAGTTGGACTTCACAATTAATTTTAGTGACATTCATAAATAATACGTTATACACATTATTCTGACTATTTATAATTATTTACTAAAACGATCTAAAAACTTTGTAATGGTCAACTTTTTCTTTGTAAGCAGGTAAACACACTTGGAATAATATGCTTTTCTTATATAATATCCTATTTACAGTATCATTTTTATAGAATAGATATTCAACAAATGCATAATTATTGCTCATTTCAATAGCTATTTTGTTTCGTGTCGTCTTTTGCAGGCTTTGGTTGTAGTTGAGCACAAGTACAAACATCGTTGAAGTCTCAGAAGGACGTCAAAACAAGCGAAGCATGCACACCAAACTACTACAAAAGAAACGCAGATTTTACAAATCTGAAAAAATGACTTTAATTATGAGTCACAACAAAATTTCACACTAAATTGAACATAACGTGAGATCCATCACGAAAAAACGTTATCTTTTGAAAGACCACTGTGACAACAGCTATTTCCCGGCCGCCTGCCAACGAAAGGAATAGGATGTATATGGGGCAAAATTTAAAAAGCATAAAACGATAAAATAAACAGCTGACACACTGATCGAGTTCATTATCAAGAAGGGATCGAGTCAGATGCGTTCGAAACGTTTGCTCAGTCATTGAGTGCGAAGTCGAAGGGCTCAAAGTCCGAGCGCATTTGTTTGGCCTGATCCTCTTCCTCCTCCTTTGTACATTTGCACTCTCTCCAGTCGGCCCGCATGGGGATGTTCAACAGCGCCTCGCTCGCTAACACTTCCCTGGGGTCAAACGCATGAACACAGAACGTATAGGTGCTTATGCAAACCGGGTTTTAAGACGCGTCACAAACCTTCAGATATTTATGACTCATGGTAATGAAACGCTGTGTAACAATTACCTGCCAAACTGCAAAGGAAAATTTTTCTTGATGCGATAAAAGAGCTTCTCGCCTGTGTCCAGCTCCACGTAAAAGTAGGGCGTTCCTGGAGGAGCAATCTGTAATGGGAGAGATTACCGTTAGTCACGGTGCATAACAGGTCTCCTCGTGACTTGCTTTCTCATTCACTTCAGAGAGAGAAAAAGAGAGTGTAATCTAACAGTGCACAAACCCAAATGACAAAAGTGAGAAATGCATGCTTGAAACGCAGTCTTTCAAAACATTTAAAATGTATTTCATTTTTAACTTCTATTTTAGAGTACATTCAGATGTGATTTGAAGGTGCCTTGTAAATTTTGAATGTGGTTTTACGGCTAAGATAAAAAAAAAAAAAAAAATAATGATATATATATATATATATATATATATATATATATATATATATATATATATATATATATATATATATATATATATATACACACACACACACACATTTACTTATATTTATTTATACACTGTAATCAAATAAATTATTATTGTTATATTGACAGTATATATGAACTAAATAACATACAAATATAAACAGAGAGAAAGAGACAGAGGAAAAAAAAAAAATTCACATTAAAATTTATATTTCTAAAATAACCTTAAGTATACATGGAGCATAAAGCAGGACATCCTGGCTAAAAAAACGAAAAAGAAAAAAAAAGGGCTACTCAACCACAGTTGACAATTTTTGCTGTGTGTTCAGTCTGAGATGGACGCAGATGGCATGTACCTGTTTGAGGTCTGTGTGAGCTGGAATCTCCATTAGCTCTATCTGCTGCTCTTCAGCTTGTGTCATGAACGCCTCCTTGATGTCTTCGGTGCTGCACTTCTCCACGGGCACCGGCACTACCTGAGAACGGCAAATGAAGTTAGCGTTACACCCACTGTGCATTGCTTTCTCTTAAGAGCTCTCAGGGAGATAATGTATTAGGTCATCACTGGGAGCGTGTCCCTCAGAAAAGGTTACTCGTCAATGCAGACGGACTGTCCATCCGCTCAGACTTAAACTGATGAAATGATGTTGATGTCTGAGACTGGTGGAGGGCTGGGAGTCTCTCACGCTCCCCACGCCGCTATCAGTTTACCAGACATTCCTTTTCATGTACGTGGTGCTGCTTAGACTGGCCTGGGATCTGTGCAGGTCAGTCCATCCAGGCAGACGCCACAATCGATATTGTGAAAGAGAAAAAAAAAAAAAAAAAGAAAGAAAAATGGAACAGACCTGTAGTTGAAGGTGCTGGCTGCGGTAGTTCCTCTCAAAAAGGACACACCGCCGGCCTCTGCTTTTACAGAACTTCTTGATGGCACTCTTGTATTTGTCCATCTCTTCAACCACCTCCGATGCCAGATCCACCACTGACTGGTAATGACCGATAGGCAGCAGGAGAACATGGTCAGGAGTGAGACTACCCTTAGCCAGAGCCACGTAACACTGGAAACAGATTAGTCACGTTAAAGCACGATGTGTTAGCGATTTGACAAACAACCTATCCATTGCTATCCTTTCTAAAGCGACACTGGGCCAGTCAATACATATTTTTTGTGGACTCACGTGTGTTCCGATGCTTATGACCAAGTGCTTCTCGACTTCTGGACTCGCCAGGCAGAACCAGCAGGGTCCAGTGGGCTGCGCTGTTTTGAGAGAAGAAAACTTGGCTTGAAATACGTTCTGCTGAATACTTCAATGTAAGGCAATAAAAACAGTTCAGTTTGATCCATTAGACCAAAGCCTGACGGTGAATGGACTCACGGGGTCTTCGGGGCTGTTTGGGGTAATTAGGTCTGTCTCCGTCTGTTTGTCTCTTCCTGCCGTGACGCTGCTGGTGCTGTGGTTTGTTCTGGCCCAGATCAAAAAAGAACTGGGTTGCTGGCTCCTCCTGAACAAAAAGAAGTTCAAGTTTCCCTGAAATAAGGTACGCTACTGTGCCACAATTTAGGCTCAATAAGAGCCGCCATCTTTCTTTTTTAATGGAAAGCAAGGATGCACTGAATTATTCAAACCTCTTCGCCTGTCATAGAGGGTGGCGGTTTTTCTTTCTTCCCGTCTTTCATAGGTTTCCTGTAGGGATTTTCTGTGACATCCTGAGGCTGTTTGACTAACTCTGCAGGGTCCATGTTTTTCATCGGGACGATGTTGAAAGCGTACAAATACTACAAAATAAGATCAACTTCGCAGTTAAACCACAAATGCTGTCTCTATAGTAATTAGTTTCTAAAAATTCCATATAATGTAAAAATTAAACATAGATACACAATCATAATATTACAATATGCATTATGAAATACTGATTTTATAAAATATTGCATTTAAGCAATGCTGTCATTAACTAGCACTTATAAAAATTATTTCTTATTTGAAATAGAGCTGAAATTAAACACAGTAACTAAGAGAAAATAACTAAAATGACAAAAACAATCAAAACTAATAAAAATGAAAAAAACCCCACAAAATTACAATAAGAAAAACTAAACAAAAGAAAAGCACGCACCTTCTTTTTGGCAGGGTTGTTGACAGTAGCCAAAGAGATGAATCTACTGACATGCTGAGCATTCTCCTGAAGCACCACGTGATTCCTGCAGACTCACACACATTTAGTAAAACGAACACGACAAGCTGAGAATCAAAGCATATCCTAATGCTGCAATACAACACCTGTAAGGCAGCCTCTCGTAATGGACTGCTTCCAGTCCTGCGAAATGGTAGCGGGGCTTCAGCTTGTCAGCGAGATCTGCGATGGACGAAACCCCACAAAACTTTGCATCGGTTTCCTACAAGACAGTAATGATCACACATTCAGGAAATGCCTGCAAAACCGATCCAAACGTGTTAAATAAGCGCGACAAAGCACTGACGGGACTGTTTCCGTACTGCCACACGCCCCGAGGCCACTGCGACGTCAGGAGAATATCCACTCCTCGAAATTTGGAGCTGGACAGCAGCGGGGCCACCAGGGCAGCGGTGTCTTTAGAGGTGAAGCAGTGCGAGGGAGCAGGCTCCTGCTGAGCTTCTCTGCCACTGACATAGGCGATCTGGAGCCCCGACGCCCCGGTGAAAACGCCTCTTCGACCTGCGCCAGAAAAAGAGTTTCATTTTTAAGCATTACACGACCCTGCACCATATCTGCTGAAGAAATACAATACACGTTTCTTACTCATTTCGGTCGATGCCGACTGGAAAAACAGTGCATGACCTCCAATAAAGATGTATGATATGCATTGTGCTTTTGAAGTGGTTTTGTGTTATTCCTTAATCACCATGAATATCATTTGTCCACAAATATTTAGAATTTACGAGTGATTCTCAAGACAGCATTTTATGCCTAATTATGAGTTCAAGGTTAAAATTTTGAACAATTTACAAAGAAAATGCAGATGTTTCCACTACGCCTGTGAGTGTTTTACTGCATCCAAACAGTTTCAGATTTAGTGAAAAAGCATGTGCACTTATAAACACTATTTTTCACTATTTTACAAATTTTAAGTTAAATGGTAGATCAATGTCAACACTGATTTTGTTATTTTTAGGTGCTTTGACGCTTTTGAATTTAGCATTACGATATGGGGTAATATCAGATCTTTTATGATACTTTTTTTCCAAGACACAGGGCTGTGCTGTGCATCCATCCTTTTACATTTTTTAAATCACAAGCAAGCAAGAACATCTATCAGGAAAAACCTGAATACTACAGAACAAAAGCAACCCGCAGGCTTACAGTGCACATACATTTATACACTACAAGCCCATACAAATGGCAAAATGCAAATACATACGTCTTCCACTGATGGAAGGTTATAGATCAATCTTACCCAAATATGTGATGTTTTCTGCCAGCTCGCAGCCATCAGAGTTTGGGAAATACTTCACAGTGTCTTGGCTGGTTGCGCCGAGGATGTATGTGTGAATGGGGGCTGGGGATTTAGAAAGAATACTAATTAATTCGGCTCGGTGCGATTAAAAATATGTATTCAAGCTTAAAAGGAAGCCTTACCCTTTTTGGCACCGGATTTGTACGCTTCCCATTCTGCTTCAGCCTCAGGAGAGTTTCCATAAAATTCACCAACACACAGCAGCAACTAGAAAACAACGTTATCGGGTTAAATCCACAACTCTCCCGTTACGCTTGCCGCTTTAAAACAAGAGACACGCGTGCAGACTCACATCAAATTGCCCGCTCTTTTTCTGAATGGCGTTCACCCGGTTGAACAAAGCATTTATTCTTCCTTCAACGTCACCACACGCGAGTCTGAATGAAATATAAAAACAACGTGGACACGCAGAAACACGTGAGTCTTATACACGCACACTTCTGTCTACCCTGTTTATTGCGACTGTAAATCACTGGTTACCATAGGTAACGAGCCAGCTAACATTCACAAATGCCCCTTTTCAACCCAAAAGCAACACTTACACTCGTAAAGGCTTATCTCCCATGCCGAATAATATATAAATGTTCTTAAAGACTCTTAAAATTAACGTCTCTTGTGTCTGAGCGTTGACGTTAAACTGTGTGCGTCGACAAAATAAACCCCGTCAGAAAAGAGAGCGGACGATTTCGGCCGCCTATTTATAAAATGCACACCTTAAATAGAAATTAGATTTTTTTGGGTTGTTAAAAAATATTGAATGCATTTTATCAGTTATAATATATAAAGTAAATAATTTATAAACCCGAATATAAATGAGAAACCCGAAATCATATCAAGTTTCTCTCCGGTGGGGATGCAAAGGTGGCACAGCAAAAGCGTATTAGACGCCTCAAGTATGCGCACATTATTCGCAATGTCAGAGCCAGCGATTATTATTTTATAGTTTAATGCCATCGGTTAAATGGAACGGTTATACGCGTAAATAACAAAATAACCTAAAATATGTTCCTCTAACGCGTTAACGTCACATTTTAACGCATTAAAGTATAATACAAGTACACGTAAAAACGCGCACCGCTGCGCAAAACCGGGTCGAGCAGGACGCAACGTGACGCGACACAAACCACGAGACCAAAACAGGAACTGATTTACATTTGAAAAGCCGAAGTGCAGAATGCAACGAACGAAAAATAAACTGCCACATTATTTAAACCACAACAACGGTTTCCACAAGACCTGCGTTTAAATAAACGCAAATGGGTCGCGAATGCAAATTAGCCGACTGTCTAAACCCGCTAAAGCAAATAAATCTAAACAGGCGGATTGATCCATAAAGCGCTATTCCCTTATAGTGCATGTAACGTTAGACCGTCCGTTTGTTTGCGTCTGCAATGCAGACCTTATTTGCAGATGACGTGCTTGTTTGTGAAACTTATGCGTGCACGCGAGCTGAACATCGCCATATATAGGCTTTGGCATCGAAGGGTGCAAAAGCGCCTCTAATCGCAGCTGGACAACAACGACCGGCCGACATGACGTCCCCCGAGCAGATCGTCGAGATCGTGATGGACGACAAAACGTACAACGTGAGTAAAAGCAAGCTGATCGAGAAGAGCGACTACTTCCGCGCGCTGTACAGCTCCGGGATGCGCGAGTCGGCGGAGGACTCGGTGCAGCTGCGGGGGCTGAGCGCGTCCGGGCTGGAGCTGGTGCTGGAGTTCATCAACACCTCCAAAGTTCAGGTGGCCAACGAGACTCTGGAGGACCTGATCGAGACCGCGTCCTTCCTGCAGGTCACGTCCATCTTAAAGCTGCTGCTGTCGGAGATCAAGCAGGAGAACTGCGTGGAGCTCTTCAAGCTCTCGGAGGTCTACGGGATGCACGACCTCAGGAAGGCTTGCTTGAAGTTCATGAGCTGCTATTATCACCCCGTGCTGCGCAGGCCGGAGTTCAGGATGCTGGCAGCTCCTCTGCGGGACCAGATCCGAGACACGCGCATGAAAGGCACGGCCGCTTTAGTCGCGATAGGGGACTTCACCGACACCTGTCTGGACCTGGCCAATCAGGACGAGCCTTGGTCTATGCTGAGGTACGACGAGCTGGAACAGCGCTGGAAACCTCTAGCCAACAATCTCCCCCAGGACATGATCAACGTCCGAGGGTACGGATCTGCTGTGCTGGACAACTACTTGTTCATTGTCGGTGGATACAGAATGACTAGTCAGGAGATCTCGGTGGCCCACTGCTACAACCCCTGCAGGAATGAGTGGAACCACGTGGCACCTTTGAACCAGAAGAGGTATGGCGCTCTTGATCTGTCCATTTGTTGTGGCCCAAGGGATCCATAAATGCTCTTTTTTGTGTGTGTGTGTGCGCCCAGATCCAACTTCAAGCTCCTGGCCGTGAGTGGGAAGCTGTATGCAGTTGGAGGTCACTGTCTGAGCACGGTGGAGTGTTACAGTCCAGAGCAGGACTGGTGGACGTGTGTGGCGTCTCTGCCCGACCCGCTCGCTGAGTTCTCTGCCTGTGAGTGTCAGGGCATGATCTACGTCATGGGCGGTTATACCTCTAGAGGTGTGTTTTACTCCGAGACTCACTCGTCTTTCGTACGTCCCAATTACGTGATAATTCATCCCTGTGAGCTTTTGCAAAGAAAAAACTATTCTTGTCTTTGCTCGCCTTACCTCTGAAACTCTTATTAAACCAGTTTTTCTTTCTTTTTTCTCATTTATAAGTATCAACTCGCATAGAATAGTTGATCCTCTTATTTAAGATATTCTAACATTTAGATTACATTTTCCTTTTACATTAATTACATAATCTTAATCAAACCACAAAGTAAATATCCATTCAAGTATTAAAATAATAATAATGTAAATAAATATATAAAATATTGACATTTATAGACATTTTATATATATATATATATATATATATATATATATATATATATATATATATATATATATATATATAATTTTTCTTTTATTATTATTATTTATTTATTTTTTCCTAAATTTAGATTTTTTTTCACTTTGTCATATTTAATGTAATTGTTATAAAATCCAGGATTAGGTCATAGTTCAATTAGGACATTCAAGTAATTTTTATAAATGTGCCTTTAGAAAAAACTGGTGTGCATCTTGAGATTAAACAAAGGCACTGATGTATTTATAAGATCAGTCCGTGTAAGTTACATGAAACAGTTCGTACTTGTCTGTGTAACCGGGAAAAGATTATTCAAATTATTCAAATTCTGCCTGATAGTATAATAATTATTTGTTATGGCTAACAGCTGTTGCATAACCAATAACCAATGTGGTAGCAATATATTGCTTGTCCGACAGTGAAAACGTCTTAAAAATGGCATCCAAAAAACCTAATAATGCCATTTTTTTTAGTTGTTATGGAATATTGTTTTTATTATGAAGGATGTAATTTCTGCTGGACAGTAATCCCTGGTCTCCATTAAACCGCCACTCACATGAGATCACAGCAAGTGTAATTTCCATTTCAGTCTGACTTGAAATTCCTACATTAAAATGATCTTTTTCTGACTGGATCCTCTCCTGATGCCTGACAGATAGGAACACCAGCGTGCTGCGCTACTGCCCCGTCTCAGACACATGGTCCGTGTTCCGCTCCTGTTCGGCTCACGTGCGCAAGCAGCAGATGCTCTCCGTGGAGGACACCATCTATCTGGTGGGAGGTTACACGCACGAGCTAGACCCTGCAGAAATGGGCCGGCGGAGACTCGGCCAGACGGAGGACATGCTGACGGTACAGTCCTACAACGTGCAGACGGGGGAATGGTTGCAACTGAAGGAAAACACGTCAAAGTCTGGCTTGAACCTCACCTGCACGCTGCACAACGACGGCATCTACATTATGAGCAGAGACGTCAGCCTGCCCACCAGCCTGGAGCATCGCGTCTTCCTCAAGTACAACATTTTCTCAGACGCCTGGGAGGCCTTCAGACGCTTTCCTGCTCTGGGGCAGAACATGCTGCTTTGCTCTCTCTACCTACCCAGTGTCCTGTGAGCCACGCTGCTCGAGGTCTGGGGGAACGGGTTTTGTTGTAGCGAGCCTGGCCTGGTCAGAAGCGGCAGGCTTGCCAGAGGTTTATCCCAAAGCTTTACCGGATCGGATTGATCAAGCAACACAAAGAACATGCAGGATACATTAAAGGAATAATATAGCCAAACAATTACAATTTGGTCATTATTCACTCCCCCTCAAACCGTGTGACTTTAGGAGTGACTGCTTTTTTTTTTTTTTTTACGTTCAGCTTTGTGTTTCGCGGAAGGAAAAAGTCACATAGGTTTGAAACAACGCTTACGTACGAATGTTATTACTTTTTTGGTTAAATAAAGGCCTTTGGATTATTAAAATCAGAAGGAAAAAAGCAATAGTTCACCGAAAAAAGACAGTTTGCTTAAAACGTATTCACCTTCAGGCCACTCATCAGACAGAGATTCACTCGTCAGTTTGTTTCTTCATCAGAACAGATTCAGAGAAATGTATTCAGCGTTGTATCTCCTGTTTAACAGCGGATCCTTTGTGGTAAAGGGGAATGAGAGACAGCTAATAAAAACATTACAAGAATCCACAAGTAGTTCACACGCCTTTAGTCCATCAATTAACATCTCATGAAACTAAAAGCTTTGTGCTTGTAATAAACAAATCCACCATTAAAAACATTTTTACTTTAAACTACAAGTCCATAATCCAAAACACTTCCTCCAGGGGATAAAGTTAATTCCATCTTGCCCTCTCACATCAAAACATATTTAAACAGTGCTTGATCTGCGCAGATTTCTCTTCCGATTCAGGCAAGATGGCTTTTTCGCTGGAAAAAGCAGTATTATAGATATAATAGATAGTCTTGATGCATTCGTTCATTACAAACACAGCTTTTGATCACTTTACAAGATGTTGGTTGATGGACTGGAGTCGCATGTGATGCTTTTATCAGTCTCATTCTGACGGCACCCATTCGCTGCAGAGCACCCGTTGATGAGCAATGCAAAACCTTTCCAAGATCCCTTCTGATAAAGAAACTAAAATTCTTTTACATCTTGGATGACCTGAGGGTGAGTACATTTTCAGCAATTCCTTTAATTTTTCCGTAAATTATTTCTTTAATATATCCATCAGAAGTTACCTAAAAAAAACACTACAAGAGATGCACCAAACATTTTCAACCTGCGAAGAATCTTCTAATGCCAAATGCATGACCAGTACCTTAAAGATATATCACATGACATATACAGAGTTTCTTCTACTAATATACAGATGCACAAGTGAAGGCTTCAGATTCATAAAGCGGGTGAAAAGAAAACACTAAACGTACATAAGCGGATTAAATAACTTTAACAGGAAGCGTTACTTGAAGACATCAAAGTGAGAGTTCACTCAAAAATGACTGAAATTGAGTTTTGGCCATAAAATCTAAGTCAGTGGGGTCTAATGATGTTTTGGACAACACTGACTTAAGTTAAATGGACTTATAAAAATAAGAAACGTGAGCGTGAGTAAATGCTCAGTGTTCGCATTTGTGGGTGAACTGTGCCTTTAAGACCCAATGTGCCAGACTAAATGGTGATTGTTGAAAATGTTACAGACTATATGTGCCTGAAAAAGTCGTTGTTTTTTTTTTTTAATTACACTTTCAGTAGCCTTAGTTGAATAATTTTGTTTCCAAATAATGTCTATCTGGAGAAGTGTCTTAACCTGTGCTGCACAAATACATAAGCGCCTGACCTAACCGCTGTGAGGCATTTTTGCATTAAGTTTGATTGAGATGACCTGTTGAGATGTTATTTTGAAAGAAAAGGAGATTCCTTTTTTTTTGTTTTAAGTACTTAATACTTGTGTTCCATTCCTTTTTATAACTTTTTGATGACTTTGAGCCGAAATGAATAACGGTTTTGTTGAGCATTCCCAAGTTGCCTTGAAAATGTAAAGAAGTAAGTTAAATAAAAATGTTCAGGGAAGCAAATAAAAGGCTTCATGCTATTTATTCCTTTTTGTGTGTCCCTTTTTACCTCCGTTTTATGCCTTAGGCAGATGTCAAACTGCCATTTGTCCTTCTTAGTGAGGTCACCTTCTGTCTTTCTGTCGTCACAGAGGAAGTCAAAGCGTAATCGGCTGTCCGTAGACATACTGCATCTTCCTATCAGATCAGCTGTGTCACTGCTGCTGCAAAGCGGCGGATGAACTCAGTGCCATTGAATCCGACCGTTGTCCACTCTCTGTCCTTCATTCATTTTCTTGGCACCTGCACCGATTCTATCCTGCGTCTCAAAGCGTGTGTATGTCCTGGAAGCACTCTTAATGTTGAGCTGATGTCCCAAAGACGAGCCGAGACGGCGAGGCAGTGGATGGATGGATGGCCAGTGCCAGTGACTAATTTATTATACATTATACTGATAGACATGCATTTTTTTTAAAAGTAGTAAGTGGCACCTTTTAATATAAATTCTATGTTTTATTTAAATTTTAAATTAAATGAAATTAAGAGACTCTTTACCTGATTTGTTTGAAGAACTTTTAATTCATGTTTTATGCAGCAGGTGATTTGATTTGAACGTATGCAAAATTGTTTTCTGCGTGTGTTTCTATGACGACAAACTCAAAAAGCATCAGCAAAGTTCTATGAAAAAGAAATAGTGTAGACCTTTTACCTAATTAATAAGTACATACTGTGACATACAATGTAATGCAAATGAATGTTCTAGCATAAATGACATTTGTGATATACCGTGATGTGTATATATATATTTATATACACATTCACACACACACTATATACTTTATATTACATTATATGAGCTTCAAATATATAAATATATATGACTTCTGACTTTTATTTTAAATCACCAATAAGGCACCAATTCCCACCATTAACTTCTTGCTAATTGCATGCATATTAAAATCATATGAAGATATTTATTAGTACTTATACAGCACATTTATGCCTCATGATGCATGACCATATTTTAGATGCCTTAATCCTAACCCATACATTAACACCTACCTTACTATTAATAAGAAACAATTAATAATAAAATTAATAATAAATTAAGTGTTTTTCAAACTCAAGTGTGTGTGTGTGTGTGCATATATAATATATATATATATATATATATATATATATATATATATATATATATATATATATATATATAGACGTGGACAAAATTGTTGGTACCCTTTGGTCAATGAAAGAAAAAGTCACAATGGTCACAGAAATAACTGTTATCTGACAAAAGTAATAATAAATAAAAATTCTATAAATGTTAACCAATGAAAGTCAGACATTGTTTTTCAACCATGCTTCAACAGAATTATTTAAAAATAAACTCACGAAACAGGCATGGACAAAAATGATGGTACCCTAGAAAACACTGAAAATAATGTGACCAAAGGGACATGTTAATTCAAGGTGTGTCCACTAATTAGCATCACAGGTGTCTACAACCTTGTAATCAGCCATTGGGCCTATATATATGGCTCCAGGTAATCACTGTGTTGTTTGGTGATATGGTGTGTACCACACTCGACATGGACCAGAGGAAGCAAAGGAAAGAGTTGTCTCAAGAGATCAGAAAGAAAATTATAGACAAGCATGTTAAAGGTAAAGGCTATAAGACCATCTCCAAGCAACTAGATGTTCCTGTGACTACAGTTGCACATATTATTCAGAAGTTTAAGATCCATGGGACTGTAGCCAACCTCCTGGACGTTGGCCGCAGGAGGAAAATTGATGACAAATCTAAGAGACGGATAATCCGAATGGTAACAAAAAAGCCTAGAAAGACTTCTAAAGAGATTCAAGGTGAACTTCATGCTCAAGGAACATCAGTGTCAGATCGCACCATCCGTCGTTGTTTGAGCCAAAGTGGACTACATGGGAGACGACCAAGGAGGACACCATTGTTGAAAACAATCATAAAAAGCAAGACTGGAATATGCCAAACTACATGTTGACAAGCCACAAAGCTTCTGGGAGAATGTCCTGTGGACAGATGAGACAAAAATCGAAGTTTTTGCCAAGGCACATCAGCTGTATGTTCACAGACGAAAAAATGAAGCATATCAAGAAAAGAACACTGTCCCTACTGTGAAACATGGAGGAGGCTCTGTTATGTTCTGGGGCTGCTTTGCTGCGTCTGGCACAGGGTGTCTTGAATCTGTGCAGGGTACAATGAAATCTCAAGACTATCAAGGAATTCTAGAGAGAAATGTACTAGCCAGTGTCAGAAAGCTTGGTCTCAGTCGCAGGTCATGGGTCTTGCAACAGGACAATGACCCAAACACACAGCTAAAAACACCCAAGAATGGCTAAGAGGAAAAAATTGGACTATTGTAAAGTGGCCTTCTATGAGCCCTGACCTCAATCCTATTGAGCATCTTTGGAAGGAGCTGAAACATGCAGTCTGGAAAAGGCACCCTTCAAACCGGACACAACTGGAGCAGTTTGCTCATGAGGAGTGGGCCAAAATACCTGCTGAGAGGTGCAGAAGTCTCATTGACAGTTACAGGAAGCGTTTGATTGCAGTGATTGCCTCAAAAGGTTAAATAGCAACAAAATATTAAGTTGGGGTACCATCATTTTTGTCCAGGTCTGTTTCAGGAGTTTATTTTTTTAATAATTCTGTTGAAGCATGGTTGAAAAACAATGTCTGACTTTCATTGTTTAACATTTATAGAATTTTATTTATTATTACTTTTGTCAGATTAAAGTTATTTCTGTGACCATTGTGAGTTTTTCTTTCATTGACCAAAGGGTACCAACAATTTTGTCCACGTCTGTGTATATATGTGTGTATATATATATATATATACACACACACACACTACAGGGAAGTTGTGGGGTGGCTACATTTAATTCTGAAAAATTGTTTGTTTCTACCTGGAGGCAAAATATCAAAATCATCTGCTCTACCAAACCGGCCTTGGTTCTTCCTGGTTGTTCTTACATATATGTAGTAATAATAACACAGCCACTTGGTGGCACTGCAACTTAAAGTAACAAACAATATATATTTTCACCACACAAGCACATACACAGTTCTGTTTTTCATAACAAATGCACATAACACACATTCATGCGAACAGAATATTTACATACTAAACCCCTCAAGAATATAAATAATACCAATACAAACACATCTAAAACACGGGCAGTATATATCGAGCACCCAGATAAAAACAGGCTGCAGAGAGTAGCAATTCTTCTGTATTACAGTGACCTCTTTTCAAATAGCCAGCAGCGTGATTTGTACTGGTTGGGAATTGGGGGTTGAGTGAGGAGAGTGTGTCTTTTACTGATTTTCTCCTCACCATGTGGCCCGCCGATAACATCTCTAGCAAATCAGAGCCCAAGAAATGAGCATTGCCTTTAATGTGTCGCTGCTGTGGAGCGCTAACTCTCTGACGAATCACAGGTCCCGAAGAAATGCAGCAGAAACAGCTTGTTCTACCTCAATGACATCTGCTCTGTTATAATGATGGGCCTCACAACTCTTAATGTGGCTTCATATAGCTGTTTTGATATAAGTATAGAATATACATATAGCTGTTTTGATATAGAATAAATAACTAAAATAAATAATAAATAAATAAATAAATAAAAAATTATATATATATATATATATATATATATATATATATATATATATATATATATAAATGCATGGTGGAAAAGGTAATAAATGTAATAAATGTCTGTAATATACACACTCAAAATTGACAGTAAAAATATTTTGTAGCTGTATCAATCAATCAGTAAATGAATGGTGGACTAAAGGTTTTTACAGTGCTTTAAAAAATAAATGAATAAATAATGAATACCGCAAAAGGTCCGTAATGAAGGTAACATACACTCTTATTGACAGTAAAGACATTTTGCTACTGTATATTTAGATAAATAATTAAGGAATTAATTTGTAGACTAAAGGTGTGCGATCTATATACTGATATAAAGTGACTACTGAAAAATCAGCTGTACCATCACTCATTTTAAAATGTATTAACAGTTATTTTCTGAACATCAAACAATATATCTTTTATACTGTGTAAATTCAATAACTGCAGCCTATTTTGGAGAACTATATATAACTCTATTTTTGCACTCTGAGTAGGTTTCCAAATGAACTTCTATTACAAGCGTGTAAGTTAGAAAGAGAAGACCGAAGTTGAAGGATAAACAGTATTTCAAACGAGCCTTCGTCATTCAAGGCTAATTAATGTTACCTAGAGAAAGAAAACGTATGATACAGAGAGAGCAAGACGAAGAGAAAGCATGGGAGAGTGCGAAAGAGAGGTAGGTGGAGAAAGAAAGGGGGGAGGTTGAGATAGAAAGAGGAGGGGAGGAGAGAACGAGAACGAGAGGGAAACAGGAGAGGACAGATCGCCTCTGCGGCGCTGCAAGGACAGAGTGAACATCTCTGGGACGCAGACCGACCAAAGCTCTCAACAATCGCACTCTCTTCACCATGACAACCGCACCAATCGCTGCACTGGACTGACAGCTGTCAATCGACAGGAGAAGATTATCAGGATCACCTGCTACAGGAGAGATTACAAGCTACTATAAGGGACTTAAGCGGAGTAATTCCAACTTATGGTTGGTTAGAAGTTGCCATCCAGAGGGAAATTGGCCATTTTTGATCCCTCAACTGAACGCCTGCATGCGTTCAAGTGCGCGTGTGCTTTAGGGGGAGTGTATACGAGGGTCAGAGTCTTACTGGCTGTCACCCGTCAGTGCGGTGCCACTATAAGCTTCAGTAGAGCCCGTTTTAGTGGGGTAGCTCTGTTTATTTAGCATATTAGCCGCGAAAACCATGAGTGAGGGCAAGAAGGAGTTAGAGATGAGGGACAAAGCCATCATGCATCAGCAGAGGAGACTGAAACAGGCCACCCAGTTCACGCACAAGGACTCTGCCGATCTTCTGCCTCTGGATGGGCTGAAGAGGCTGGGAACCTCCAAAGACCTGGTGAGTGGCTCTTTTGTTTAACCACAAAATGGTTGAGGCAGTCGGCAGTTTACTGTGAATATGCGAAAGCATGCATGCTTGCAGTTTTACATGTATGCAGATCAGTAAGCCGTTTCAAATGTGTCTGCATCCCATCACGCAATGCTGACGTGATGCATTATTTAGCGCTCCAGGCATGGCAGTGAATGTTTCTGACACATCAGTAGATCCGGTATTCAGCTTCCCCTCCATGCTGCTAGATCAGAGTCACACACTTTCTCACACAGACACACACACACACGTACACACGTCATGGTTTATATCACGGTGAGGACCTCCCATTGACTTCTTTTGTGGTTGAATCTAACTAATTATAATAATTACCGCTACACCAGAAATCTACCTCTTTGAAAAACCTTTTTGACATTTTTATGTGAAAGTAAGTCATTTATTTATGAGGGTGTTGATGTTTGTGAAGTCACAAACTATTTCTATTAATAATTCAGCGACCCGTTAGGACATTGCTTGATTCTTTCCTAAACGAATCAGTGAATATAAACAAATCAGTTGAGTCAACAACTGCACTTGAAATCTCATGCTTTCTGTGGTACGACATTTGACAAAGAACTTTCTTCTATATATTACCGAAAGAGTCTAGCATGAATAAAATCCAGACATGTTGTCATTGACTACATCAGCATT
Organism: Puntigrus tetrazona; assembly: GCF_018831695.1. Taxonomy (NCBI): domain Eukaryota; kingdom Metazoa; phylum Chordata; class Actinopteri; order Cypriniformes; family Cyprinidae; genus Puntigrus; species Puntigrus tetrazona. The sequence continues at coordinate 8,999,152 of NC_056702.1, read as the reverse complement.
GTCATTCATGACTCCTCTTTCATGGCCTCATTGGATAGTAAAGTCTCCATTATAGACGTACTCCAGGATCTCGCTAGAAGCAGTAGGTCATGAGCATACTTTTCACCGACTCTTCTGGGAATACTACACATTCGGTCAAATTATTTTCACATACTGTTTTCAGCCACTCTGAAACATCTCACACATTTTTAGACTCAAGTAAGGTTTCATTAAGACGTCACTTATCGCCACCTACTGGTGTAAGATTTTTCCCTGCAGGAAAAGTGACTGACCATGTCCACTGCTCTTACTACTGATTGAAATCGAGGGCTACTAATTGTTAGAATTACTAATAAATAATGTTATCTAGACATTTATTATTATTGAACTTTTTTTTGTTGAGGTAACATAAGCAAGAACGAAAAATAATAATATATGTCCTCTATGAGCTTCTGAGCGGAAATGGAGTTGAAATCTCCATAACGGTGCACAAATTAATCCTCTCATGAATTAATAAGAGCCGCGTATTTCCACAGAAGATTTCTCACAGCTTAAGCTCTCTAGCTTTTTCCCCCCACATACTTTTAAGTCATCAGAAGCTTAGAGAGAAATACGGGTGGACACACATAATGGTTTACCTCGTGGCAAAATAATTATAATATCTTACCTCTAATCCATATACTTAAAAGCACCTTTTTCGTGTTAGTCCTTTTATTAAGTCTCAGCGGCGCCACAATGTAGGCAAGTCAATTTGAACTACCTAACAATTTGCCAATAATAAACCAAGAGCAAATGTTCTGTTCAATTACTGACACCCTCTCCCTCATTAACAGTCATTGAATTGTACCGGTTCTGTCTCTTCAGTATAATAACTGTCCCGCTCTCATCTCCAGCCACTACTCTGATTAGATGGCACATACCCAAACTCCCAGGGCGCGCTCCAAGAAACCCCCAGAACATCAGTGCGCACGCGCGTGTTTGCATGTGTGCGCCTATGATTAGAGAATGCATTTAAATGATCTCCGTGCACAGCAGGGAAGAGCCGAAGCTTGTGTGCGCAGCTTACGATGTCAGAGCCTCTAAAAAGTGTGAGCTAAAGATAACCGGCTGTCACAGGCGGCGGAGTGGTCCGTCTTAACAAACCAATTCCAACGCTCAAATAATGTCACACTTTGTTTTTGCGCTGTGCTGTTCGTGCAGCTGTTTTTCGAATCGCCATCTGGCTTGCGTTACGTAAAAAAAATAAATAAATAAAAGCAGCAAGAACAAAACAGTTCTTTTTTCGCTGTCTCCTGCCTGCTTTGTGAAGCTGTCATAAGCAATTATTCAGTAGATTCAATCTTGACGCTCTCCGATGGCACAGATATGTCACGCTTGTCCTGCCGTGGCGAGAGGGGCAGACAAATACCTACTGACAGTTAGACAGATGGTACTGTCTTGTTGCACTCTACAGTGGGCTGTGTACCTCTTAAGGGCAAAAGGAAGATTATGTCCTACAGCATGTTTAACCTGGTCCTCAAGGCATAAACATACCTGGGTGCACTTTTTAGCAAGACATGAAATATGTACCAAATTTACAGTTTCAGCGTGCGACTTCAAAAAACAATAATAATATGAAATAGATCTGAAAAATGATGCTTTCGAACGTTAGCATCAAACAGTTTCGTATCTATGGGTTTGTTCAGTAGCTCACGGAGGACAGAGATGTACTTGAGAGACGAGGAGCTCCGGTTCGAATCACGTGTGACCACGGTTCAAGTTGAAATCAATCACTCATTTTTATTTACAACACAGGTTGCACAAAAGCATTAATGACATGGCTGCATTGATTTATTAGCAGTTCTGCATTTCTTAACATTGCTCTGTGGAGAAGCAGGGTCGCACATAAAGCGCACCAAGGTACATAATATTTATGAGACCAGGTTGGTTTAGATAGAGAAAAATAGAGAAGCTTGAACCAACTCACAAACAAAGTCCAGTTAAATATGTATTGCATATGAATAGAGTCCAGACCGAAGAAGTCTATATATACCTGTAAAATGCCATTTCATACCCACTTATCTCAATGGCAGGTATGTCAAGTAAAGTCACTTTTATTTCTATACAATACATACTGTGTCAAAGCACCGAACTGTATCAAAGCAACTGCCACTGGGTCTATTTCGGAGTCACATTCTATAAAATTGCTAATGAAATATGAAGTGTGTGAACATGCGAGGGCAACGATAGTAGAAGTGTTCCCAAGCCCCCCTGGTTTGCTGCTCTCATTAACTCACGAGCGTCACGTGAAACTGTTCTCGTTACGTAACCGTAGGTTTGTTTTTCAGCTCTTTGGCCCTTAGGCCTTTTGCAACCCCTTCTTCTCTCTCTCTCTACTCCCTTGTTCTCTCTTGCCGTGAATGCAGAGAGCAAAGCAGCGAGCATGAAAAGGGCACAGTCAGATCAGCACTCATGCGCAGTGGATAAAGAAAAAGAGAGAAGCCTATCTTCCTTACACTGGGATCCTAATGCACTTTGCGCTGCGTATGCTGCCGCTATTTGTTGAATTAGTCCAAGGCTGCACAATTCTCACCATTCAAAGAAATGATGTGGGTAGACAATGACTGAATGTGTGTAAAAGAGTTTTAGCATGTGACTCAGAGCCTGCATGCCTGTTACATTTCAGTTTTTCTGTAGAATCTGTATATATATTCCTACAATAAAACAAATATGAAAAAATATATAAAAATGGCCAAATACAAACAACATAGTGAGTCAGATGTTGATTCAATAAAGCACTGCGATCCAGTGGACAGTTTAGGAGAGTCATGGTCATACTGTGTATTCGATTCACTGTGGAAATGGCTCCTAAAAGAGTCGATAGTTTGGTGAATCAACTGGTTATGTTGAATGCTTTTGACTCAACAAAATAAATTGTTTCCTAAGAGGTATTAGTTTGGGAACCCGACTAAACTGGTCACTCTGAATGTTTTTGATTCACTAAAAAGAATCAGCTCATATGAGTCATTTGTTTTGGAGTCATACTACACAGATCAAAATAAATACTTCTGATTCACGAAAAAAGAATCAGTTCCTAAGAGTCATTCATTTGCGAATCAGACAAAACTGGTTAAAAGTAATTAGTTTGGGAATCGGACTAAAATGATCAAACGTTAGGGTTTTAATTCACTTAAAAGAAAAAAGGTGAGTCTTTACATCACGAGTTGCTGGAAGCATATTTGTTATGGTACATTTTTGCACGCATCCCAACGGGCAGCACCACTGCTCCAATCTATTATGAAGTGCAATGTCTAGTGCACTTACTAATCAAGTAAATTCATGTCTGTTATTACACAGTGCTCTAGAGTACTTGACTCTGATTGGTCAACATTCTACAGTCAAGTTTTATTTTTGCATAATAACCTAAATAATCAATATTTTTTATTCATTTGGTAAGAAGCCATGTCATAAGCAAGAAAATGTACAGTTATCAGTTCAATATTGAAAAATAAACATAAACAGCATAATCATGCTGTATGTTCAAGCATTATACCTTACCTACCATTGATACAAAATAGTGTAAAATTAAATAATGAGAGCTTCGTGTCCCGACTATATCCCCTTTGGAGGCCTCATTGAAACATTAACGCTAATTATTAGGGTTACTTGATGAATGCCTGAGTCTTTTTTCCCCTCACCTCCATCCTTCTTCTCCATCTCTTGGGGATAGACAGAAGCTGAGATACAAAATGTTCCTTCAGGAGACACGCTAAAAATACTACCTGTGTCGGGGGGGGAGGGATAAACAGCTGTACAATAGCTTCACAGAAGGCAAGGGAAAGGGAAAGGGTTAAGGCAAACAGAGAGAGAGAGAGAGCAGCTGGCTGTGCATGTTGTGCTGGGGCGGGAGATCAGGAGGGGAGAGCAGCCATTAGGCAGGTCACATGACTCTCTGAACGAGAAAGAGGAGCCTGTTGCAGTCTGATAATTAGCTATTAGCTGATAATCACACAAAGAGAGCGAAAGAGAGAAAGTTCTTTTTGGGCAAAGGCCTAAATCATGGCCAGGTCACATTTTACCTCAGAGAATAAAACAAGCATTTAAAAACGATTTTTGCTTAGCGCTTTGCAACATTGACAATTACATTTGTGCTCATTACGCTGCGTTCTACATCCTCATTGCATTCTTTGATGACAATATCCTATATAAAACCGTAAAGAATGAAGTGTTTTGCTTCATTTCCCTCAATCCTTTCCATAATAGGACTGTTTGTAGGCATTCAATCAAAAGTAGTCGTCGCCAGAGGAAAACCATTTATATGGTACCTTTTTTATTGCCAAAATATTCAATGGATTCAGGTAATATCAATACATATTCCATCACATAAACAACTGGCATAATGACTATAATGAATATGGATAAATGTAATGAATAACATTAAAATGATGTCTTATAGTTCTGTGAGGTTCCTCATTTCATTATCGTTAATAAAATGATAATGATAATAAAAAATTCTGTAATGCACATTCTACTTTCCTTCAATACAGGAATAAGAATTTACATCATTGCAGATTATAGAAAAGTGATAGGAGAATTTTTTGAAAGGAAATTTTACTCATCCAAAATATAAATATTTCTACACGATAACAGATTTGGAGAAATGCAGAATTGCAACACTCGCTCAACAATCAATGCTCTTTGGGTAAATGGGTGCCGTCGAGCCGAGGTCAAACAGCTAATAAAACAATAATCCTCATGTAAGTGACATGACTCACGAGTCCCACAGACCTCTATTTATGCGCAGTTCAGTAGTTTTAGACATGCTGTACTAGACCAAACATGCTTTCTAAAAAACACAACGATCAGCTCTGACGGGTCGGCCATAGATTTTTTTCTGGAGCAGACCAGGGACGACAATCGGCCCTGAATTAGAAATAATATGCGTCTAATTCACAGAACTACACAAATGAATCATGAATCATTCATTCAAGCCCTCGCAGCATCCAGAAATTAAAATGGACTTTTAAATACTTCTTGTAGTGCGACTGAATAGATTTAGAGGGCGCATTTGCATATGATTATAATTTGTCCATTGCATATTTGACTTTAAAATGAAGAAGTCATCATACAAGAATAATGCAGTCGCATTGCAAAAAACTGCTCTTGTAAGCGTAATGTTTCATAACCGTATTGTTACGTCAACCTTACATTACCTTGACAGTATAAGAGACTTATTATTTCTATGTCCTGACTAGTTTTATTTTAGATCTTTTTTATCTGGTGTGTCAATGACTTTATATAATGTGATGCAGCACAAGGTCACCGATCGTTTCAAACCTACAAGCATCAGAAGAACACAAGAGCGTCTCTCTGTCAGGGCAACATGACTCAGTGGCTGTAGTGACAGTCAGCTCTCTCAGGAAATGGGGCAAAAGAGACAGAGGAACATAATGCTATGATCAATTCTGTCAAAATCAATCTGCTCCGCTCTGTGAGTCAACCCACATAAAGAGAAACATGAATAAGGAAAATATATTGTGAACATTTAATATGATGATTCAAATAATACAGCTTCAGTCTGCTATTAATATATATGATAGATGATATACTTCAAGGCATTTGTCCAGTTTTTGTACTTAGAATGCTATTGAGAGTAGGATTATTTCTGCCGCATCTCATCCAGCGCCACTGTTGTTAATTCCAACACGTCACTTTAGACCTAGTAACGGAGGCTTGAACTGTTGATAGCAGATTAATGCAGTTAATAGCTTAAGTTATGAGTGTGTGTGTGTGTGTGTGTGTGTGTGTGTGTGTGTGATAGAGAGAGAAAGAGAGAGCATGTAAATTAAGTCTATGCATCTCTCAAAAGGCCAAAATAGTGAAACTTTACGTTTATTTTCTTCAGCGGTGTTGTCACCTCCTTCGCTTGGCCAGAGTCATTGTGGGTTTTGGGTATTTTGCTGTAAGACCTCTGAAATCATAGAAATCATTTGGTGAAGGGATACGGTGACGTAATGCAGTCAAGAAGCTGCCTGGTTCCCTAAAAAAAAAGTTTGTAAGCCTTTTATAAAGTATATATCTGCTATATATATATATTCTATATATATATATATATATATATATATATATATATATATATATATATATATCTGCATATATATTATGGCATTTATGGCTAATAATATTGATTAGTGATACTAGTTTTGCACATGTAATGCAAAGCAAGGAAAGGTGGACTCTTACAGGTGGGCTTTCCTTAATGCTCTGAATCAGAAGAGTCCCGAGGTCTCAAGAGCCTCCATCGTCCATCCATCCTCACTTTTGCGAAATCCGTCCCAAGCGCTCTGAATATGAATGATCCCGACTGTGTATTTACACACGTACCCATGCATGGACACATGCCTCATTAAAAAGAAGAGTGTTGTAATGATGGTCATTAAAGCACAATGAACCTCATGGTTCGAGGGGAAATCAGCTAATGGCACGAGGCTGACACAAACACTGAGGATCGTAATGAGCAGCATTGGGTCTACTTCAAATCAAAGTATTCTGTAGCCTCTTCCTTAGACCATGGACGAATAAGTGAAAGAGATTACAGATGATATTCTTACAGAGACCTACAAATATTATAAGTCCAATTTAGATCAAAAACAAAGTTCAATAATGGTTGGTGGAATTGGTAGCACTTTACAATAAGGTGTTTTTGTTTTTAATACATAAATGAACAATGAGCATTACATTTATTGCGCTATTTTTTATTAACTCACATTAATACATTTAAAGAAAGTCATTTACTGTTAATTAATGTTAGTTCGCAGCGCATTAACTAATGTTAACAAGCACAACAATGCTGAAATGAACATGAACTAAGATTAATAAAATGGTTTACAAGCACTGCTCATTCGTTCATTTTAACGAAAGTAGTTAAATACGTTACTGTTGAGCCTTACTGTAAAGCGTCGCCGTGGAATTGAACTGTATTACAATACAACAAATAAAACATTTCGTGTTCACTTATGGCCACTGCATTCATTTTCCATTTCCACCGTCAGAGATTCATTTATGAAGCGGCCAGAAAGCGATGCGGAGCGGATGTTTTTTTAGGCTAAACGACGTCATCAAACAATGGCTTTGTTTCACTTTTAGACATGCACGATCTTACCCCGATTGCGGCCAACTGCCAGGTCAGTGTCCTAAACGGTGCATTTTGGGTCGAGGTCAAAACTCAGCGTGTATTTTTTTTGGTGCTTTCTCCAGACTTTACTCTGCACGCAAGCAAACTGAGAGCCTGATCAATACAAACCAGCAAACGGCCATATCAACCCACTTCACCGACGGCCATCCGAGTGAGCAGAAAACTAGATTAGCTGTAAGGCACAGGGGCAATGTAATAAACTCAATTATAAGAGCCTAATTGAGCTGCATTTGGATGTAGAGCTGCAATGAAAGATCTGTAGCATTATCACAGCAAGTCACAGCTGGATGGTTTTTCTCATTTCGTAAGAGGGTGTCAACAGGAACGTAAGGGCTCTTGTGGAGGTCAACTTATTACGCTGGGATAAAATGAGCTTTGCGATGCCGCCTCAGCCTTTGACTTCATGTCAAAGTAGTGAAGTTTCACGTAGCTCAGAATTATTGGAAAAAATAACAAAGCGTTGGACTTTTTGTCCAGACTCAATGAATTAGAAATCAGATTGCTGCAACCTTGACTTTTCATTTGACGGAAGAAGATAAAAAAAGTCTTGAAGACATATCTTTTGAGAAATGTATTGCCTCAAAGGTTGATCTTATAGCAAGAAGCCAGAAGGTACAGAACTCGTACTGTGGCGTGGGATTCGGCTGGAGGACACGTGAACAACTCTTTTTCAATCAATACACAAAAGTCTATTACAACAATGCTATTACACGCCATCAAAGCCCGCAGCAGAGGATCGATAGTGTTCTCGTGCGGCTGGTGAAAACACGGAGTGATAATGTTTTGGTGAGCTGGCACAGTCATAGTGTTTATGACAGACTTTATTTACATCCATTTATTTATTTTTGTTGCGATGCTCTTATCTTTGTCTGACCACCAAAAACTTGAGACAAAATAACAAAACATAAAAAAATTTAAATTTACAGCTTTTTAAATAATATTTGAATTTTATATCTAGCAAAAATGTAAAAAAAAAAAAACAAACAAAACTAATATTGAAGATAAACTTTTCTCAAGCTATTTGTAAATCTAAGAATGAAGATACATTTTTCTCATGTTATCTGTGTTTAGTTTGTGTGCCACGAAACCATTTTTTTATATTATATATATATGAAGAATTCACCTGCAAAAATAGGTAACTGTTTTTAACAATTTTCAAAACTCTGTATTTCAAAAACCTGTTTTTGCAAAATATATATATATATATATATATATATATATATATATGCATAATATAATAATTTTTATATACATATGTTTTATATAGACATTGTTTTCATATGACATTTATTAATTTAATATGGAATTTAATAACTAATTTAATGCAGTATTTACATTTTTCATAATTACATTTTTTATGTATTAATTTAATATAGCCTAACATTTAATACTAATATTAAATGTTATATCATAAATATTTTAATTAAATATATTTCTATTATTATTTTTAATTATTTATTATAATTTTTTTACATGTATATTACGCCAAATTTGGTTAAACATTTTTTTCTATTTTAAAAATATATTTATTTACTGCTTTCCAAAACACAGCTGAATTTTTGAACAGGATGACCATTTGCTTTGACTTAACAAAGAACAGCACTACACGCAGCAGATGAAAGCGATGGGATAGAAAGGAAGTGAAAGAGATCTAGGTTTCTCTGTGTATTTTCAGCTTCCCCTTTGAGACTCTCGAGAGCTGTGCTTTCAAGAGGTCTTGATAATTGTATTATCAGAGAGGCAGAGAAAGTTTAAAAGCAGATCAAATTGCAGATCTGGTCTCCTCGGGTCGCCTTGCTGTTGAAATGACAGATGTAGTTGAATGAATTTATAGGAATAAACAATCATATAAGACAGTAACACAGCACCTCCACTGTGTACGGCTGCACAGGTTGCCTTCTGTATCTAATATTCACTTATCTGTCATAAAGAGCCATCTGCAGGATTTGTTTCTCAAATAAACCGGACATATTATGCTACCTATAGCCAAAAGAAATACAGCAAAAATAATAAAACCACATCACAAGGCCAAAAAATGCAATAAAGGCATCAGTTTCTTTTCTTCTCCACGTCACCTAAATCCCAAAGAAGTTATGAGAAATGTTATTTGAGTAGTTTACTTTTAGTGCTACACCGGTGCTTATAAAACGCGTCTCTCAGAGGAGACTGAAAATTGCGCAACTGCTCAAAGACGGTTGACTTTCCACACTAGAAAACATGCTGGAAGTTAATGACGTCTTTGGGGAACGAACAATGTTCTTGGCCGAAGCAGACACACAGATCTGAGCAGTAATTAAAGTGACGGGAGTCATTCTGGCGCCGTCGTGATTGTTAATGGCGTTCATTTCAGCACTCGGTGACTCTCTGTTTACTTCACTTGTTAAACGCCGAACTCTGCAATGATGAAAAAACCGACTGATAAAACATCCATGAACATGTTTTATTTCCCAAAGGTTTCCAAACTGCAGCAACGTAACAGGAAAAACAATTCAAATGAATCTTTAAAGTGCTTGGCCTAATAATATTCAACAAAATTGCTCCACTGTTATCTCACTGATTAAAATTGCTTTCTTAATTTTCTTCAGTAGATTTGACAAGAAAAAAAAAAAAAAAAAACTAAACATGGGGTGTTGTTATAAAACAACAATTTATTTTAATATTTAATTTAATATTAAAAACCCAATGTAATCTTTATACTGTGCATATTATATATGTAAAATATTTTAAAGCTTTGTCATCAATTATTATTATATTAGACACATACCATATTTAAATTGAACTTCATGTTTATTAAATTTTAAAACTTATTATTATAGTTTATTATATTTTAAACATACTGTACACATTTTATCATTTAATTTATCATTTAAAAAATGTAATTTTATATTTTTACTGCAAATACTCATGTTTGAATTTAATTTAATTGTGCATATATTCTCTGTTTTAATTTAATGTGTTATTAAAACTTGATTTAATATTCATATTGTGAATCTTTTACGTTTAAAGATTTTCCTAATTTACTTACATTTAATTTTATATTTTATATTATACTATTTTATTACATCCTTTAAAATTAAATAAACTAAATGAAGTTAAATGTAAATTTAATTTGATCTAATCAATATTTGAAACCAAAGTGGACTGAACGCAACAAACAAATAAATAAATAAACCCGGTGTCGAATATCGAGTGAACAAAAGCAGACTGACATCACTTAGATTTAAACTGAAGTCTAGTGCATTGCATTGTGGGATACAGTATTTGCCAAATCCAGTTGTTCCCAAGTGTACATACATACAAAACATACAAACTATTTCGAACACAGCCATGGCGACGACTGACATCATTTCCTATCTCTATGCCCCACACAGCAACCCCACAGCATCGTCCAGCGCCGCCTCCTGGAGGGCAACATTCCCCGTTTGCGTGGAGAGGCCCGGGACGTCCCGTCTCACGTCCGCTCGCCCCTGGCAGACAGCAAAGAGGGCGGCGAGCCGGAGGAGAGGAGCGAGAGCACGGTGGATGACTCTACAGAGGAGAGGGAGTCTCCAGAGGAGAGCGAAAAGAGCCTGAGGTCTGACGAGGACGAGGATGATGAAGACGAAGGGGACAGCAGCGATGCGGGCGGAAAGACGGAGCCCAAGCAGAAAAATAAGACGGAAGAGGAGAGGAAGAAAGCCCTCAAAGAGGACGAGAGAGCATCCAGCCTCTCAGCTCTAGTGGTCCAGTGTAAGGTAGGCATCCTCACTGATGAGCTGAGCTCCTTTCAGCCTTTCTCGGCTGTCTGTGCCCATAATAGAAGCGATAACAGCTTGCCCGTAATGACAAAACGCCAGCTCGGGCTCCCTATGACTCACGCTTTTATTTTCCTCTCGGCCGATTGTTCTCGGCGCTCGGGTTTGAGAGGGTTTTAGAGGGCCAGCACGCATCTAAAAAGCCCAAATCAGCGAAGCACCTCATGCCAAGTTTACAATACAGATGATGCAACCGAGTGCAAGTGACTCACCGCATGGTGATATAACGTCGATCCGAACTATCATTTTCAAAGCTTCGGCAACTTTAGCGTAAGACACGAGGAGCATTAAAAACACAGGCTGATGAGATGCGTTTCGGAAAGAAGTCCTTCATGCTGAACCAAGGCATCTATTTGATCCAAAATACAGCAAAATCGGTAATATGTGAATCTTCATTTAAAATAACCAAATGCTATAGAATTATACATAGAGTTGTTGTAAAATTGTTCTTTATATTTTCAGCAGTCAGCACTCTATTCATTGTCCTTCAGAAATCATGCTAATATGTTGGTTTGCACCTCTAAATACATCAATAAATAAAACACAATTCCAAAGTTGAAAACAATTAACAGATATGTGGAAACTACTATATTTACGGGTCTATCGGGTTTCAAAGAAAGTTTAAAAAGAACTGCATTTATTTAAAGCAGAAATCTTTTGAAACATTGTGATATTATTTAGCCTGTCATATTTAGCCAATTAGTTTTGTGTTTGCTAAGCAAAAAACATTATTATGCATTACTTTTCACATTACTTTTCAATTGTATTTGATAGGAATAAGAGTGGATAATAAATTTATAATAAATAAATCCAGCTGTTCAAAGTTTACTATTTTTAGGTATTCATTAATTTATTTGAGGTTTTTCTAAATAGCAAAAAAGAAAAAAATTATTTTATTAATTTAAATTAAAATTATTTTAAATACATTTTTACGTTCTTTCAAATTCAACGTCTTCAATAAACGGTTGTTGAGTTAAAATTTGAGTTATAATTTTTTTTTTTTTAAATCATTACTTCAGGAAATAACTATTTTGAATGTCCCTGATGTTTCAGGGTTTTCCAGATCCATCCATTTTCAGCGTTCTCTGTTTAACTGGACCAAAATGAACCTCATCAAAATCGGCCATCTTGCGAGACCCGTCTCCATCACTCTCCATTCACGCCGTGATTGAGCGCGATAAAAATAGACCTTAAATTAAAGTGGATTAAACCACAGGGTTGGGTGTGAACCAGACAGCGGCTAATTTCCTGAGCCTACACATGTCAGCTAGAAAATAAGTTACCGAATGTGAAGCAAGGTTAGCTTGTCCAGATCACAGCAAATTAATAATTAGGTAAAATTAACAGTTAGCAGAATTTCATTTGAAGTGATTATGAACACGTGACTGTAGTTTATTCAACCTAAAATTTGTTTTAAAATAATTATGTTTATATTTACATTTATTATGTTTTAAAATAACAGTTCTCTAACATTTCAAGTTGCGCGATGAACAAATATAAATAAATAATAGTAGATTTTTATTAACATTAACCAACATAAATTAATAAATGTGTAAAAATAAAGTGATTTCCTAGCGTTAAAAATGGAATGCTATTGAATAGTATTATTAATTTAGGTGAGAAGAAAAGACATTAAATTAGCAGGACTACACAAAACCCATATTTAGCCATAATGAAGTAAAAGCTGTGTGAAAGGCTCAAAATGAAGTTAAACGAGTGAAAGATTGTCATCTGAGTTTCCAATGAACTGCATGCTCTGGAATACACATGCAGTGGTGTTATCATAGGTGAGCCGTAAGACGGAAAGAAACCATCAGCATCTAATTAAAGCTTCGATAATGAAGCGCCAGATAAGTGGGGCAGCGTTTTCCGCTGCACATCCACCGTGGTGGTTCATGCCTCCTCTTCTGGAAAGATAAGTCTCACTTTGAGGCAGAGAAGTCATGCGCGCAGAGCTGCCATCATTATAAACGTATCGCACACACACCGGTGCACCCATACACACAGATACGTGATGGCTGCAATCAAATGAAGACACGAGACCGCTCGTAAAAGGAGTAGATCACAGAGCTCGACTGTTTTTATCGCGTCAGGAGAGTGTTTCAGCAGGAGCTCGTTTCAGATTTATTCTGCAATTTAAATGAAAACAAAAAAACCCCAAAAACATTCAAGACAGGATGTCTGGAAACATTATGAGGGTATATGTGTGTGTGTGTGTGTGTGTGTGTGTGTGTGTGATTATAGCTTTTAAGATTACAACATGATTCATCCACTTAAGTTACAATGGATTATATTTCTCATAGTTATAATGCATTATAAGTCTTATGTCTTTCAGTTTTACTTGTTACTTAAAGCCACTTGTAAGAGAGTAAGTTTTTAAGTTTTTCACAAACAGCCATAAGGTCAGATATCAGGTCAGATGAATGTGCATCATGACAAATTTGCTTTTTTTTTTTTTTAATGGTACCCATTAGACAGCTGTTGATAGATAATTAGAGTATTAGCAGTGTGTCTGCTAACTATCTGACAGACTGAGTAACCTACCTAAGTCTACCAATACTCTTAGGTTCATATAATAAACACTGCATTTTTTTTCAGTTGAAAGTGAATGGGTGCCGTCAGAATGAGTCCAAACAAATAATAAAAACACCACAAATATCCAACAAGAAATTCAGGCGACATCAGTTAACATCTTTCTGTATGTTTATAATTGAATTATGGCTGTCCAAATTGGCAGTCCCTAATCCATAAAAACCCATAAAAATCATCTTAATGATGAATTTGTTTGCTACAAACACTTCAGTAGATGTTCACTGATGGACTGGAGTCGTGTGAATTATTGTGTTGCCTTTATCAGAACTATTATTCCGACGGCACCCATTCACTGGAGAGGATTTATTGGTGAGCAAGCGATGTAATGTTAAATTTCTCTAAATCCGGTCCCGTCTACATCTTGCACCGGATGAGGCAAATTTACATTTGTCTTTTATTTTTATATCCCGACAAGGTACAAGGTACTGAGAAAGAAGTCACAGTCACAGCTAGAATGAATCTGACAGGGACTTGACTGAGAGTCTGTGTCATCTGGGGCTTTGCCACCTCAATGTGTTCATGTGGACGCGTTTCATTTAAGGCGTCTTGCACTGCAACAAAAACCCTTGCAGCACAGCGCTAAAACCCAGCAGAGGAAGGAACAAGTGCGAAACAATGCAAGGAAACCTCCGTGTTTGTGCAACTGCGCGCGGAACATACAAGTGGGGCCGGAACAATGTGCGAGAGGGGCTTAACGGCCCCAAAGACTGACGCTCTGGTGCATCCCACCCTTCATGTGGTAGGAAAGTTGCGGGGGTGACAGCTCACCTTGAGTGACAGGAAACTCAAAGAGGGTGCAACGAAGCTCTCATCCACTTATTAATCTTGAGCGGTAGAACGGCGCTGACGCAGACCTCATCCCTCGCTCATTAAACGCGCCGTTAGAAAACAGGCAAAGAGCAAAACCAAAGCCTGACAGCCCTTTAGCTGTGTGTAGGTGGAGCCATATTGTCTTTAAGTCCTCATGCATGCTGAGAGACCATATGCCACAAACAGGTTCCAAATCCCTTAGAATATCTCATCTAAAGGCTTCCTTCCAGGCTCCCACGACACTAATTAACTAGAGACTAATGTTAACACTTATATTGTTTTATATATTATTGTTACTATTATTATTATGCAACAAATAATGTATTGGTAAATAAATATTAAATACATTGTATTATCATTGTACAACTCTCTGAAATACTTAATTCTAGATAAACATTAAATATTTTTGCTAATGGCCATATTTATCTTAATTCACATTTACTTAAGGATGCCATTATTATAATTATTACATTATCAAAATTTAAAGTTCAATTTATACATGCATATTATATTAGATTACAACAACTAGGTGTTTGTTTTTGTTTATATTAAATATATATATATACACAATATAAAGATATCTAGAAAGAAACTTTTATATAATTATATATATAATTAAATATATATATATATATATATATATATATATATATATATATTTTTAATCATACATATTTGCAAAGACAAAAAGCCAATTTAAATATTGTACATCATTGTTTTTACAGGCAATTGTGATTGAAAATTAGGACACTATTGAATGCCATGGTTTTTAGCAGTTTGCTGTCATTGATCTTAGCAGAGCAACTGTTACCTGAGAAGAGATATATGGCCATTTCCAAACAATTTTTTTTTTTTTAAAAGTCCATCGTTCTACATTGAGGTATACTATCCACAAGTGAAAGGCATTCAAACCAGACACGAATCCTGCCAGGAGTGGACATCCCAGCAAATTCACCCCAAGTAATGCGCAGAGAAATGGCGGACGACCCAAGAACTTCACCGCAAGCTCCACAAGCCTCAGTTAACAATCAGGCCTCTGAGCAAAGTCCTGACTGCTAGGTCTTCTAGAACAATGTCCTGTGAACTAACTAGACCAAATTGGAGATGTCTGGCCATAATTCGTGAACACCTAAAGAGCATATCAGCACAAACACCCGTTGGTGGACGGCTGACGACTTTGGGCCTGCTTCGTAGCCGCAGGACCTGGGAGCTCACAGTCACGGGGTTGACCCTAAAATCTTCTGTATAATAAAGTATTCTAGAGCCAAATGCGAGGCTTGGCCAAGAACGGGTCACGCAACAGGACAACGATCTCGAGCACACCAGCAAATCTACAACAGAACGGCCGAAAGACCGGAGCAATGTTACAAAGAAGAGTGGGCCAAAAATTCCTTCAAAACAATGAGAGAGACTGAAAGCCACACAGAAAACAATTACTTGTTATTGCTGCTAAAATTGGAAAGAATAAAATTGGAATAAAAAATAAAAAAGTTCAAATTCATTGCCTACGACAAAATGTCACAAATATAACCTATTAACAGCTGGAGTCAGCTACTGCGGTCACTGTTTACACCAAAGTTCATGCGCTACGACCCCAAACATGTGACGTGATCCATCAGAAGACAAGCTGATGGCTAACGAGTTAAAAAACAATCCACTGATTCTGCTAATACCCAACAAATTATTTACACATAAATGTCAAGCAAGCAGCGTGAACGGGCACTCAGAGCTTCCAAAGAGCAAAGGCTGCAAAAGCACGGGGTCATTATTCGCCCGACGAGCTCTGAATTCTGCAAGCGCTGATGGAATCTCAGGTGAAAGGACAGACTGAGAATAAAGCTCGCTCGAGCGAAACATCAGAAGCACCTTTGACGGCGAGGGCCCATTATTAACAAGAACTATTATCCCGAGACGGTATTAAACTATCAATCCTGATACTGTCAGACAATGCAAAATCAAAACCTGCCACTGTCTATATAACAGACCAAAAGCTTATATCTGTGTAATATTAACATACTGTAGTGTGTCAGCTTGTCATCTGTGTGAAACTAGCTGGCAGACTGTGCTATGTTGTTAGAATTTAAAATGACTGTCACATGAAAGGTGTGGAAAAGGCATCATGAGGGGAAAAAAAAGAAAAGATTTTTATCTGAGGATTCATCTGAGTAAAGACCAAATGTTTATTTTGCAGTGCGGAGATGCAGAAGTGATGTTATCCATAAACACAGGGTGCCAATACAACCACATCTCTAAAACATGCTGCAGACGACTTGGGTAAGTGTACTCTACACACACACACACACACACACACACACACACACACGCGCGCACGCGCACACGCACACGCACACGCACACACACACACACACACACACACACACACACACACACACACACACACACACTAAACAGTTCAATCAGGATTTTATGGGCCTATTTTTCTAAATGATTTTTTGTTGTTATGCAGGGAAAATGTTAAATATTTTTTACCCATAAGTACGCCAACTAAAAAACCTTTATTAAATTCACTTTTTTATTTAATTAAAAAGACTTATGATCACAATGGGTGCATTTATTTGATTAAAAATGCATTAAAGACAGTAATATTGGGACATATTTAAAATCTATTTAAAATAACTCTAATATTGGAATACATATATACACACACACACACATATATACATACACACACACACACACACACACACACACATATATACATACACACACACATATATACGCATGTGCATGTATTTATATATGCATAATAAACACACACAGTACACACACAAAAACTTTTATTGTGGATTAATCACAATTAAGCGTTTCACGACACTACAATTAATACTACAATGTTACAAATGATTTCTATTTCAAATAAATGCTCATCTTAAGCCCTTATATTTCTGCAGACTGAAAACCAACCTGGAAGACAAAGCTCATGACAAGCTCCCGCTCAGTGCTTCCACGGTGGAGACAGTGAAGTCAATGCACCTGCAGCTGGGCAGAGAAAGAGTGCAATGCACAGCCCAGGTCATAGGTCAGACTTCAAAGTTTCTCTAGTCACTTCTGACATCGCACTGCCGATTGCTTTTAAAAACACTGTTCAAAACAACATGCACGTACAATGCTTACACAATGTTGAATAGCTTTGACTGTTTGGTATTCACAGAACCGGTTTCAACCAGTCATGTCTAAATATAAGTTCAATGCAAACAGAAAAGTCCTATGAGAGTGTAAAAAAAGGGTATTTGTATACATTTCTTCAGCTTGTATTTGCATTCAGCTTTCAGACTGAGCCACTGACCTTTTCCGATTCAGACAGCAGTCTGGGATTGCTCGGACAAAGAGATGCAACACAGAGGAATTACATAACAGACGAGTACATGACCTGGGCCCAATGCGCCTATGTTTCCGGCATGCATTGCATACAGATATATTATGAAGCTACTAATGACGACAGTTTTTTTTTAAATCAAGCCTCCTTATGTGCTCTACTAATTAGAGAAAGAATAAAATTATGCCTAAAGGGGATTCATATTCTGTCTTTTGTCTCATCTCCTGTCTGTTCACAGAGGACGCCACATTTGAGGTGCGTCTGGGTCTACAGACTCTGCTGGATCTCAAAGTAAGCCCTGCATTTATTTAGCCTCATTTTCAGAGTCCTGTAATGCATGGTTTCTATCCTACAAGTCTTTGGCTTTCGAAAGCTTTGCATTTTCAGTTTGAGCTTAAAATGCATGGATAAGTCTTGCTACTTGCCTCAAATTGTGTTGGTCACCTGGATCAGATGTTTTTAAACTTTTTAACGCCACTGGATCTTAACAATTATGGTTCCCTTGAGTATATTTTGCTTTTATGTGCTATATAGTATTATACACTTTTCACAGTATATATACTTTACAATATAAATACAAATATTATAATATTTGTGTGAAATATCCACAGTCTCATATTGGCTGAGAGTGGCATAAACTGATTTTCAAACGGCCTTTCAATGCAAATGTCTGTTATTATTAATGAATAATAATTTACAATATTAAATATTACGTTTTTTATAATTAATACTTTTTTCTAACTCTTCTGCCCCCAGTCTGAAAAGCCCTGATCTATATCGCATCTTCATACATATAAATTAGACTTAATAAATGCAAATTGCGTTTTTATATTCATAGGTTTAATTGTCTAATTTATAATCATGCTTTAATTTCCGGTTTCAAAGACATTTACGTTTATTTACATTGATTAGACTTATTTGATTAAAAGTGACTTATATGATTTGATCGTTACCAAAAGTGGCTTGAAGTGTATTCAAACCATTATAGACATATGATAACATGAAGTAAATTGAATTATGAAACAAGCAGCAAAGAGGTTCTGAGGCTATGTTAGATGGGTTCTGACACTAAGTGCGTTTGTACATGATGGGGGAGTTATTTTTGAGCATATATCTAAATATTGAATCAGGTCTGAATGTGGTTTCAGATTATTTCAAATGCCAGGGGGAAAAATTCCCCTTTGAGGTTTACATGAGTTACGAGGAGGAAGCTAAACGCTATTAACAGAAGAGAAAATCCTTTTTAAAAAATGATAGCGTGAGGGGATGAGAGAGAGAACGAAAGTGCGAAGATAGTATCTGAACAAGTATATGCAAATTGCTATTCTTGTCAGGAGGAAAGATAATGTATGCAAGGATCCATGAAACTAGTGCAGGCCTACGTAGAGATAACAAACAGTAGAATATGTTTCAGGGACTCTGCTTACCTGTAATATATAAATGCTCCGCAGACTGTTACAGCGATAAATCATGCCAACCAACAATTGTGTTTAAAGGCACAATACACTCTTTTTCAACACTAGACGACCGAAATCTGTCTTTAAGACTATGATCCGTCCTGTGACACACATCAGATTCAGAGAAGTGAGAAAAATGTTATCAAATAAGTCAAAACTGAATTTACTCTGTTCTCAGTTCTAGTGTTGCCGTAGTTACGGTGTCTTGAAACGTCCTTGCTCAAATGTCTTATCAAAAATCATAAATAGAGAGATAGAGATAGAGAGATAGAGAGAAGAGAGAGAGAGAGAGAGAGAGATAGAGATAGAGTGAGAGAGAGAGAGAAAGAGGAGAGAGATAGAGAGATAGAGATGGAGAGATAGAGAGAGAGAGAGAGAGAGAGAGAGAGGAGAGAGATAGAGAGATAGAGATGGAGAGAGAGAGAGAGAGAGAGAGAGATAGAGAGATGGAGAGAGACAGAGAAGGAGAGATAGAGAAGGAGAGATAGAGATGGAGAGATAGAGAGAGAGAGAGAGAGAGAGAGAGAGAGAGAGAGAGAGAGAGAGAGAGAGAGATAGAGAAGAGACAGAGAGGTTGCTAAGCAGTTGCATGGGTGATCTATCTGGGTGATTGGCAGTTACTAAGGTGTTGGTTGTTAGGGTGTTTACAAGCTGCTGCTAACGTGTACATGGTTGATCTATTCATCCAGACAGACTTCCTGTAACACACCGGATTCACACATGACTCTCTGTTACAGTGCTGTGTGGATCTGAACTCTAGAGTGCTCCGACTCCACAGCACAGAGCAGGAGCTTCCCTTCCTGGATCCACCTGCTTGCAGCCAGTGCCATCACCATGACAACAACAAAAACATGTGACCTCGGACCTACGTGCCCAACAGCCGCCATGACCGTACCCATGTAATCAGAGAGGAAGTCGCCAGAAGGACCAGAAGCCTGCATCTGGACCGTAGTGTTCCCTTGTGCCAGATCAACATAGACAGGCCTCTCCTCTCTCATCTTTCCTTCTTTATTCTTCGTCGTTCGTTTCTGTGCTATTACAGAAATCTGCCAACTATGATTTTATATTATTATTTGCTGTGATGAATTAGTTTTGATTAAACGTAATAAAGCTCAGGAGGAGGAAGATCGCGTTTTTGACATTTTAAAAATTGCCTTCACCGAAACGCGGGACACAGCTAACCCTTAAGAAATTGAACGGTTTGAGTAATATTTCTCTAGCTGGTGATTTTAATTACAACTGAAGCAAATTATATTCTTATACATAACGGAGAGTCTCCTAAACGATCACTAAACCTGATTTTATACTTTTAAAAAAATAACTAATCGGAAAGTTTCTTTCGCAAAAACCTCCAATTTAGCTAGAAATCTCTCATCCGAAACTGCCTTTTACTAACAAAGCCTGTGTTTTCAAACCTCATTTCCCTTTAGAAAGCCAACTCTGCCCTCAAATGATAAGAACAACTTCAGCCAGTCCAATCAAATGTTAATTGAGCCCTCGGGCTTCAATCTCACTCGATGACCCCCAAACCAAGCAAAACACTTCATCTGCATGATTTTATAGACTTGTGTTATTCTGTTTTCGAGGTGTAGGACTGAGTAAATGCAATGACTGTCACCTGCAAGCGGTTTCTGCCGTTTCAGTTCTCTTCATCTAGAGACCATTTTTCCAGAAACCCTGTTCTGTTGTTGCTCAGTCTGTCCTCATAAACAGAGACGTTTCTCCACCGCCCGCTCTTCGCTTATTGCTCTGTTCGTTCGTTCATGAAGCACAACTACGACCGTCTTAGTGCGGCCGAAAGCTCCCACCAAAATGTCAGCCGATGACCCAAAAGGGCATCTATGTCCCACGCAAACTCATCCTAAACGGTGCGGATAATTAAATAGTTGGCACACAATGCTCAATTACCCCAATCATCTGGCCTTTTAACACCGTGGACGACCTTTCAGTGAAGGACGTCCATAGGATTAGCTGGTTTTGTGTTCTTCTCTTTCTTTCTACGCTGTGTGA